>NW_027660307.1:437500-445000 GCF_963210335.1 Falco punctatus | reverse complement strand
AGTATATTTCGCTAGATGGCAGCAGCGCTCCACCAAAAGGGCGGCTGCAGTACCCAAATATATTTCGCTAGATGGCAGCAGCGCTCCACCAGAAGGACGGCTGCAGTACCCAACTACATTTCGCTAGATGGCAGCAGCGCTCCACCAACAGGGCCGGCTGCAGTACCCAAGTATATTTCGCTAGATGGCAGCAGCGCTCCACCAACCGGGCGGCCGCAGTACCCAAATATATTTCGCTAGATGGCAGCAGCGCTCCACCAACAGAGCCGGCTGCAGTACCCAAGTATATGTCGCTAGATGGCAGCAGCGCTCCACCAAAAGGGCGGCTGCAGTACCCAATACATTTCGCTAGATGGCAGCAGCGCTCCACCAAAAGGGCGGCTGCAGTACCCAATTACATTTCGCTAGATGGCAGCAGCGCTCCACCAACAGCGCCGGCTGCAGTACCCAAGTATATTTCGCTAGATGGCAGCAGCGCTACACCAAAAGGGCGGCTGCAGTACCCAATTACATTTCGCTAGATGGCAGCAGCGCTCCACCAACAGGGCCGGCTGCAGTACCCAAATATATTTCGCTAGATGGCAGCAGCGCTCCACCAGAAGGACGGCTGCAGTACCCAATTACATTTCGCTAGATGGCAGCAGCGCTCCACCAAAAAGGCGGCTGCAGTACCCAAGTATATTTCGCTAGATGGCAGCAGAGCTCCACCAACAGGGACGGCTGCAATACCCAAGTATATTTGGCTAGATGGCAGCAGAGCTCCACCAAAAGGGCGGCTGCAGTACCCAAATGTATTTCGCTAGACGGCAGCAGCGCTCCACCAACAGGGCCGGCTGCAGTACCCAAATATATTTCGCTAGATGGCAGCAGCGCTCCACCAACAGCGCCGGCTGCAGTACCCAAGTATATTTCGCTAGATGGCAGCAGCGCTCCACCAACAGCGGCGGCTGCATTACCCAAATATATAGTACTGAGTCTAACCCTAACCCTAAGAGCCTGAGTCTAACCCTAACTCTAAGAGCCTGAGTCTAACCCTAACCCTAAGAGCCTGAGTCTAACCCTCACCCTAAGAGCCTGAGTCTAACCCTCACCCTAAGAGCCTGAGTCTAACCCTAACCCGAAGAGCCTGAGTCTAACCCTAACCCTAAGAGCCTGAGTCTAACCCTCACCCTAAGAGCCTGAGTCTAACCCTAACCCTAAGAGCCTGAGTCTAACCCTCACCCTAAGAGCCTGAGTCTAACCCTAACCCGAAGAGCCTGAGTCTAACCCTAACCCGAAGAGCCTGAGTCTAACCCTAACCCTAAGAGCCTGAGTCTAACCCTAACCCGAAGAGCCTGAGTCTAACCCTAACCCTAAGAGCCTGAGTCTAACCCTAACCCTAAGAGCCTGAGTCTAACCCTCACCCGAAGAGCCTGAGTCTAACCCTAAGAGCCTGAGTGTAACCCTAACCCTAAGAGCCTGAGTCTAACCCTCACCCTAAGAGCCTGAGTCTAACCGTCACCCTAAGAGCCTGAGTCTAACCCTAACCCTAAGAGCCTGAGTCTAACCCTAACCCTAAGAGCCTGAGTCTAACCCTAACCCTAAGAGCCTGAGTCTAACCCTAACCCTAAGAGCCTGAGTCTAACCCTAACCCTAAGAGCCTGAGTCTAACCCTAACCCTAAGAGCCTGAGTCTAACCCTAAGCCTAAGAGCCTGAGTCTAACCCTCACCCTAAGAGCCTGAGTCTAACCCTCACCCTAAGAGCCTGAGTCTAACCCTAACCCTAAGAGCCTGAGTCTAACCCTAACCCTAAGAGCCTGAGTCTAACCCTAACCCTACGAGTCTAACCCTAACCCTAACCCTAACCCTAACAGTCTAACCCTAACCCTAACCCTAACCCTAACCCTAACCCTAACCCTAACCCTAAGAGCCTAACCCTAACCCTAACCCTAAGTGTCTAACCCTAACCCTAACCCTAAGAGTCTAACCCTAACCCTGAGTCTAACCCTAACCCTAAGAGTCTAACCCTAACCCTAAGAGTCTAACCCTAACCCTAACCCTAACCCTAACAGTCTAACCCTAACCCTAAGAGTCTAACCCTAAGAGTCTAACCCTAACCCTAACTCTAACCCTAACAGTCTAACCCTAAACATAAGAGTTTAACCCTAAGAGTCTAACCCTAACCCTAACCCTAACCCTATCAGTCTAACCCTAACCCTAACCCTAACCCTAAGAGTCTATACCCTAACCCTGAGTCTAACCCTAACCCTAACCCTAACCCTAAGAGTCTAACCCTAACCCTAAGAGTCTAACCCTAACCCTAACCCTAAGAGTCTAACCCTAACCCTAAGAGTCTAACCCTAAGAGTCTAACCCTAACCCTAACTCTAACCCTAACAGTCTAACCCTAAACATAAGAGTTTAACCCTAAGAGTCTAACCCTAACCCTAACCCTAACAGTCTAACCCTAACCCTAACCCTAAGAGTCTAACCCTAACCCTAACCCTAACAGTCTAACCCTAACACTAAGAGTCTAACCTTAACCCTAACCCTAACCCTAAGAGTCTAACCCTAACCCTAACCCTAACCCTGACCCTAACCCTAAGAGTCTAACCCTAACCCTAACCCTAAACCTAACCCTAACAGTCTAACCCTAACCCTAAGAGTCTAACCCTAACCCTAACTCTAACCCTAACAGTCTAACCCTAAACATAAGAGTTTAACCCTAAGAGTCTAACCCTAACCCTAACCCTAACCCTAAGAGTCTAACCCTTACTTTAACTCTAAGAGTCTAACCCTAACCCTAACCCTAACCCTAAGAGTCTAACCCTAACACTAAGAGTCTAACCTTAACCCTAACCCTAAGCCTAAGAGTCTAACCCTAACCCTAACCCTAACCCTAACCCTGACCCTAACCCTAACTCTAACCCTAACCCTAACCCTAAGAGTCTAACCCTAACCCTACCCTAACCCTAAGAGTCTAAACCTAACCCTAAGAGTCTAACCCTAACCCTAACCCTAACCCTAAGAGTCTAACCCTAACCCTAAGAGTCTAACCCTAACCCTAACCCTAACCCTAAGAGTCTAACCCTAACCCTAAGAGTCTAACCCTAACCCTAACCCTAACCCTAACAGTCTAACCCTAACCCTAAGAGTCTAACCCTAACCCTAAGAGTCTAACCCTAAGAGTCTAACCCTAACCCTAACCCTAACAGTCTAACCTTAACCCTAACCCTAACCCCGGCTGAAGTACCCAAGTATATTTCGCTAGATGGCAGCAGCGCTCCACCAACAGAGCCGGCTGCAGTACCAAATATATTTCGCTAGATGGCAGCAGCGCTCCACCAAAAGGGCGGCTGCAGTACCCAAATATATTTCGCTAGATGGCAGCAGCGCTCCACCAAAAGGGCGGCTGCAGTACCCAATTACATTTCGCTAGATGGCAGCAGCGCTCCACCAACCGGGCGGCTGCAGTACCCAAGTATATTTCGCTAGATGGCAGCAGCGCTCCACCAACCGGCCGGCTGAAGTACCCAAGTATATTTCGCTAGATGGCAGCAGCGCTCCACCAACAGAGCCGGCTGCAGTACCCAATTATATTTCGCTAGATGGCAGCAGCGCTCCACCAAAAGGGGCCGCCTGCAGTACCAAAATATATTTCGCTAGATGGCAGCAGCGCTCCACCAACCGGTCGGCTGCAGTACCCAAGTATATTTCGCTAGATGGCAGCAGCGCTCCACCAAAAGGGCGGCTGAAGTACCCAAGTATATTTCGCTAGATGGCAGCAGCGCTCCACCAACCGGGCCGCCTGCAGTACCCAAGTATATGTCGCTAGATGGAAGCAGCGCTCCACCAACAGCGCCGGCTGCAGTACCCAATTACATTTCGCTAGATGGCAGCAGCGCTCCACCAAAAGGGCGGCTGCAGTACCCAATTACATTTCGCTAGATGGCAGCAGCGCTCCACAAAAAGGGCCGGCTGCAGTACCCGAATATATTTCGCTAGATGGCAGCAGCGCTCCACCAACGGGTCCGGTTGCAGTACCCAAGTATATTTCGCTAGATGGCAGCAGCGCTCCACCAAAAGGGCGGCTGCAGTACCCAAATATATTTCGCTAGATGGCAGCAGCGCTCCACCAGAAGGACGGCTGCAGTACCCAACTACATTTCGCTAGATGGCAGCAGCGCTCCACCAACAGGGCCGGCTGCAGTACCCAAGTATATTTCGCTAGATGGCAGCAGCGCTCCACCAACCGGGCGGCCGCAGTACCCAAATATATTTCGCTAGATGGCAGCAGCGCTCCACCAACAGCGCCGGCTGCAGTACCCAAGTATATGTCGCTAGATGGCAGCAGCGCTCCACCAAAAGGGCGGCTGCAGTACCCAATACATTTCGCTAGATGGCAGCAGCGCTCCACCAAAAGGGCGGCTGCAGTACCCAATTACATTTCGCTAGATGGCAGCAGCGGTCCACCAACAGCGCCGGCTGCAGTACCCAAGTATATTTCGCTAGATGGCAGCAGCGCTACACCAAACGGGCGGCTGCAGTACCCAATTACATTTCGCTAGATGGCAGCAGCGCTCCACCAACAGGGCCGGCTGCACTACCCAAATATATTTCGCTAGATGGCAGCAGCGCTCCACCAGAAGGACGGCTGCAGTACCCAATTACATTTCGCTAGATGGCAGCAGCGCTCCACCAAAAAGGCGGCTGCAGTACCCAAGTATATTTCGCTAGATGGCAGCAGAGCTCCACCAACAGGGACGGCTGCAATACCCAAGTATATTTGGCTAGATGGCAGCAGAGCTCCACCAAAAGGGCGGCTGCAGTACCCAAATGTATTTCGCTAGACGGCAGCAGCGCTCCACCAACAGGGCCGGCTGCAGTACCCAAATATATTTCGCTAGATGGCAGCAGCGCTCCACCAACAGCGCCGGCTGCAGTACCCAAGTATATTTCGCTAGATGGCAGCAGCGCTCCACCAACAGCGGCGGCTGCAGTACCCAAATATATAGTACTGAGTCTAACCCTAACCCTAAGAGCCTGAGTCTAACCCTAACTCTAAGAGCCTGAGTCTAACCCTAACCCTAAGAGCCTGAGTCTAACCCTCACCCTAAGAGCCTGAGTCTAACCCTCACCCTAAGAGCCTGAGTCTAACCCTAACCCGAAGAGCCTGAGTCTAACCCTCACCCTAAGAGCCTGAGTCTAACCCTCACCCTAAGAGCCTGAGTCTAACCCTAACCCTAAGAGCCTGAGTCTAACCCTCACCCTAAGAGCCTGAGTCTAACCCTAACCCTAAGAGCCTGAGTCTAACCCTCACCCTAAGAGCCTGAGTCTAACCCTAACCCTAAGAGCCTGAGTCTAACCCTAACCCTAAGAGCCTGAGTCTAACCCTCACCCTAAGAGCCTGAGTCTAACCCTAACCCTAAGAGCCTGAGTCTAACCCTCACCCTAAGAGCCTGAGTCTAACCCTAACCCTAAGAGCCTGAGTCTAACCCTAACCCGAAGAGCCTGAGTCCAACCCTAACCCTAAGAGCCTGAGTCTAACCCTAACCCTAAGAGCCTGAGTCTAACCCTAACCCTTTTGGTGGAGCGCTGCTGCTATCTAGCGAAATATACTAGGGTACTGCAGCCGGCCCCGTTGGTGGAGCGCTGCTGCCATCTAGCGAAATATATTTGGGTACTGCAGCCGCCCGTTTAGTGGAGCGCTGCTGCCATCTAGCGAAATGTAATTGGGTAGTGCAGCCGGCCCGGTTGGTGGAGCGCTGCTGCCATCTAGCGTAATATATTTGGGTACTGCAGCCGGCCCTGTTGGTGGAGCTCTGCTGCCATCTAGCGAAATGTAATTGGGTACTGCAGCCGGCCGTTTGGTGGAGCGCTGCTGCCATCTAGCGAAATATATTTGGGTACTGCAGCCGGCCTTTTGGTGGAGCGCTGCTGCCATCTAGCGAAATATATTTGGGTACTGCAGCCGGCGCTGTTGGTGGAGTGCTGCTGCCATCTAGCGAAATGTAATTGGGTACTGTAGCCGCCCGGTTGGTGGAGCGCTGCTGCCATCTAGCGAAATATATTTGGGTACTGCAGCCGGCCCTGTTGGTGGAGCGCTGCTGCCATCTAGCGAAATATACTTGGGTACTGCAGCCGGCCCCGTTGGTGGAGCACTGCTGCCATCTAGCGAAATATACTTGGGTACTGCAGCCGCCCGGTTGGTGGAGCGCTGCTGCCATCTAGCGAAATATACTTGGGTACTGCAGCCGGCGCTGTTGGTGGAGCGCTGCTGCCATCTAGCGAAATATACTTGGGTACTGCAGCCGCCCGGTTGGTGGAGCGCTGCTGCCATCTAGCGAAACCTAAGAGCCTGAGTCTAACCCTCACCCTAAGAGCCTGAATCTAACCCTCACCCTAAGAGCCTGAGTCTAACCCTAACCCTAAGAGCCTGAGTCTAACCCTCACCCTAAGAGCCTGAGTCTAACCCTAACCCTAAGAGCCTGAGTCTAACCCTCACCCTAAGAGCCTGAGTCTAACCCTAACCCGAAGAGCCTGAGTCTAACCCTAACCCTAAGAGCCTGAGTCTAACCCTCACCCTAAGAGCCTGAGTCTAACCCTCACCCTAAGAGCCTGAGTCTAACCCTCACCCGAAGAGCCTGAGTCTAACCCTAAGAGCCTGAGTGTAACCCTAACCCTAAGAGCCTGAGTCTAACCCTAACCCTAAGAGCCTGAGTCTAACCCTAACCCTAAGAGCCTGAGTCTAACCCTCACCCTAAGAGCCTGAGTCTAACCCTAACCCTAAGAGCCTGAGTCTAACCCTAACCCTAAGAGCCTGAGTCTAACCCTCACCCTAAGAGCCTGAGTCTAACCCTAACCCTAAGAGCCTGAGTCTAACCCTAACCCTAAGAGCCTGAGTCTAACCCTCACCCTAAGAGCCTGAGTCTAACCCTAACCCTAAGGGCCTGAGTCTAACCCTAACCCTAAGAGCCTGAGTCTAACCCTAACACTAAGAGCCTGAGTCTAACCCTCACCCTAAGAGCCTGAGTCTAACCCTAACCCTAAGAGCCTGAGTCTAACCCTAACCCTAAGAGCCTGAGTCTAACCCTAACCCTAAGAGCCTGAGTCTAACCCTCACCCGAAGAGCCTGAGTCTAACCCTAACCCTAAGAGCCTGAGTCTAACCCTAACCCTAAGAGGCTGAGTCTAACCCTAACCCGAAGAGCCTGAGTCTAACCCTAACCCTAAGAGCCTGAGTCTAACCCTAACCCGAAGAGCCTGAGTCTAACCCTAACCCTAAGAGCCTGAGTCTAACCCTAACCCTAAGAGCCTGAGTTTAACCCTAACCCTAAGAGCCTGAGTCTAACCCTAACCCGAAGAGCCTGAGTCTAACCCTAACCCTAAGAGCCTGAGTCTAACCCTAACCCTAAGAGGCTGAGTCTAACCCTAACCCGAAGAGCCTGAGTCTAACCCTAACCCTAAGAGCCTGAGTCTAACCCTAACCCTAAGAGGCTGAGTCTAACCCTAACCCGAAGAGC